>NW_027122431.1:0-33909 GCF_030686945.1 Centruroides vittatus | reverse complement strand
GTATTTATTTATTTTGATTAATTATACAAAAGTTATGCAGCTAGATTTTTTACATTTGAATCTTTTAAATATATATATTGAGATGATATTCAAAGGAATATCAAAAATAGCAAATAATATTTAAATTTCTTTTGTTACTCGAGTAACTGAAAACGAATAGAGAAAAAGCCGTTTAAAAAATATTTCCGCATAAAATAAAATAAAAACTGTAGAACCAGCGACGAGAGAGAAAATCGTGTTTAGATGATAAAACCCTAAGCAATAATAGTGGGGCTTTTTATTTTTGTTTCGTGTAAATAGGAGCTAAAAGTTCTCTCGGAAGCATCCCTTTGGCAGATCTGGCGTGTCGCGTACCCGTAAACAGATAAATCTAACGCATAAAAATGAAAGTTTTCATCAAATTTTTTATTGAAGAAGTTTACAGTTTTATTAAAAAACCTTTCTCTTTTTTGTTCAAAATGCATGCGTTTCCATGCCGTGCAGCTAAGTATTAAGCCAATCATATTCTTCGTTTCTTACAATTTATTGTACGAATGTCATCGGCTCCATTACTTAGCGGCTTACCAACGAAACGCATTGTATTGGAATCTGTGAAGCCTGAAAATAGTAAAATGAATTTAGGGAAAACTAATTGAACGGTATCGAGATTTATCTTTTTTTATATTTATTGCCTTTGAATTGTTGTTTTTGTATACAGACTAACGACCGAGGTGGCATTTCACAGCATGAGTAATCATAAACGCTAAATTAGCTACAGCTATTGCAAGACCTGCTGGACCTCTTTTTTCTATGTTACTTTTTTCAGTAGCTGGAAAAAAAAAGTTTACTAAGAAACAGAAAAAATAATACCAATGTTAATAAATATGTAATATTAATTTATATGTATTATAATTCTTAAATATCCAATAATATATATCTTTGATTGAAGTAGCTCTATATACACTGAAATTACAAAACTATAATCGTGTGACTTATTACGTCGTATGTAGTTACTTGGAACCTACCCTCCTGAGGCATTCTATATGTGATTTGGATTTTCTTCTGTGTGATTACGTTCTTGAGATTAACGAACAACAGATATTTAATAATGAGAATGTGTAAGTCTACAAGTTGAAAATTGTAGCCCAATAAGCTACCCTTTAAAGAATTTCACCGGAATTCCTCTGGTGCTTAACAATTACTTCCCTACTTTTTAAATATAAAAAGCTTCGTATATTAAGAGATGAAACTATTTGTTAATTTTCTACAGATTTTTAATACGGAGTATTCAACAAGCACGATAGAATTTCGCATGTACAATACTTCTTACCTTATACCATCCTAAGATTTTGTAAATGAAACGGCATATATTCAGTTGTAATGTGAGTCATTCTGTCGCAGAACTGCGCACACACTTAAGCCGTAATAGAATTTTCGATCGAGACTTACTGTGGTCATGGCCTCCACAGCCCGAATAGTCTTTCCTGGAGTACATAAACGGTATGAGCAATGGGATTCATAAACTGCGTGTTTCAAGTACCCACAAAGGATTTAATCACATACATAGAGTTACCGGTGAAAAAAGCTTCTGGGCATACTACAAGAACAGAAAGATCTGTGCAACTGCTACCAGTGCAATCAGCAATCGTTACTCTATGTCTGATAAAAGGTTAACAGCTGTGATGATTCTGTTTTTGCATTACTATTCATTATTGAAAAATGACGGAGTTACAGGTCTAATAAACCCAACTATTCTTTTACGAATATCCTGTGTAATACACCGAATGAAATGTATATTTATTGGCATTTCTCCATGAATGTTCCAGTTTTGTTATCGGCGGTCTCGTGACTTTTATGAATGGTCAAATACTAAGCGTCACCATAAATACGAGTGAAAATGCATAAAGCGTGCCTGATGCTATTCTCCATTAACATGATACGTAATTTACATTTCTAAAATATCTCGAATGTTTCATCGAACATTTTTCGTACCGTAACAGACCGGCCTATCACCTCTGATATTAATTGGGCGGCAATTTTCAAATTAAAGACTTATACATTTCGATTGTCTTCTGCCTGTTCTACGTTATTTTCAAAAAGAAGTTAGATAAAGGAAAATCGAGATTAATTATGAAAATATTAGGTTTTAAAGCCCTTGGTAACTGTATAGGAAGAAATTCACATTATCACAATTCAAAATATTTTCGAGAACAAAGTTAGATAGACAACAAGCATTATCAGAAGAAAGACGATGTACAGTACATGAACGAGACACCATTACAACCGAAGCAAGATATGGAAATTTACGGTGTGGAGTTCATTATTAACTATATATGAACTTTCGATCCGTACGTCACGTGATTTTTTAAAGAAGTATAAAAATTAATAATTCAGCCTCTTGACTATCTGCCACTTTAAAAAATATGCGGCACTATATATAAAACTATAATTTTTCAATTACTTTTATTCTATTTCTTGCATGTATGTTTACCTGATGTTTATTCTCAGCTGATATAATAACCATATTCTTTTAAGAAATCAAGAAATAATCATGTTTGATTAACGGTTCTTAAATATTTACAAATGTATCAATTTACATGAATATTTTTATTAATGTTATAAAGAATTACCTGAGTTTTATCATCTGTTAAAGTCATTTCATGAGGCATGCAGAAGCACAGAGGTAAAAGCAGTATTACGCTAAAAGTAAAAATTAAATATGTATTATCAGACATAAAACAATTATATGAAAAATTTACTCATATATTCTAGGAATACTTCATTGAATGCAAAAAATTTATATCTAAGCGTTTAATAATGAAATCTCACATATACGAGATTAGAAAGTAAGATTTGAAGATGAAGCGCAAAGAATGAAAGGTATAAAAGTGAAAGTAAATATTGATGTAGCAATTTTAATGCTACATTAAATCTCCTATATCAATTCTTATGTACTGAAAGCTTTCTTTCTCTTTTTTTATTAGTATGTTGATGAATCTGTGTAAATATTGTATTCGGCGACAGGATTTATGTCAATGTTAGATAATGTTGAATACTAGTGAAAAAAAAGTTTTGCACAAAAAAGTAAGTTATCAATGGTTATATTGTAACAAGTCCTTGTTTGTGGTTTAATTTTTTTATCTTTAATAAGGTAAACACTTATAAGTAGGCAACTCCTGTAAATAACGGTAAATGTTAATTAATCTGTAGGTATAACTGTATTATAATGTGATTGTCTACTACTATTTCTATTGTTTGTGTGCTATCATATTCTGTTTTTGTTTATTGTGATATTACGTGATTTTGTGCTTGTTCTTGTAAACCGGTGTGTACTTTTTGTCTTTTTCATCAATTCTGAACATTTTAATTGTTCTTTAAAATATATGTTAGAAAGACAATTACTTAACAAAATATAGTTGGTCAGTGTAGAAGAAAAGTGAAACAGGATGCAATCAACTAGACACTGGTTAAGGAAAGTAAATGAACATTTCAAGTGTGCCTGCAAAGTGTTACGGGAGAGAGATGAGCGTACTGAAATCAAAATAACTGAACAAAAACAGAAAAATCTGGAAGAATCTATTAAACGAATAAAGAAAGGTATGTCTACGATCATGCTGGCTGCAATTGGGCAACATAATATATTTCTATATGCATTGTCCAGTGAGATATAAGGGCATTGAACATTCGCTTTTGCATATTTTATGGAGCTTGTACAGGCTACAGAAACACACAGAACATATACTCGTTGATATAACTGTTTTAATGTAGCTGTCTGCATCAAAAACTATTAAAGGTTTTAGTACTTGTAGGCCTGTACAATAAAATATACACTTTATAGTACACGAATTACATAAAGTTTTCGCATATTCACATTTCTATATAATCTCAAATAATCTGAAATCGGCACCTAAAAAAGTGTGGCATTTTCTACGCAATTGGGCCCATGGTAATATACGGCCCATTACAGTGCTTAAAGTATTGATGCACAAAATAATTCAAAGTTCAAACATAAAATAACAGTAGAGATAAAAGACTTATATCTATATATATGAATTTTAACCAATCTATAATAAGATCTTCAGTAATTTACAAAATAAAGTTAAAGTTTTTGTAACACATACCAACAAATAACAGTGGAAACAAATGCGGACTTGGTATTCATCGTTGGACCGGTATACTCTGTAGCACGTTATCGGATGTAATTAATTTCTTCTTTATATACTTATCTAGAATTGTTTTGATGTCGTATTTTCGAAAATAATAAACAGAAAGTACCATAAATCTATCAAAATTATCGACGTAATTCAGCAATTCATGCATATTCAGTATTTCAGCACTTTATTATTAAGGATAGTGTACACGTTGGCAGAAAAGTATTGCTTAAACAATACTTTTCTACCAATGCGAAACGAGTGGGAATCGTCTGTCTGTTAAGTCCTTCTCTCGACAGGAGTAAGAATTAATAGAGATATTACTCGTTATTAACGTTTATACATTTTCTCATAAAACTCATCTTTACCCTTAAAATTAATATTTTTGCCATTTCATAGTAATTAAAATATAAAAAGTCTTTGTAACAAAATTTTTTAACAATACAATTACGAAAGATTAACATTTCCTTTGTGCTTTTAGAAACCAAATTTATTATTTTATAAAATCATAATAAACAAATAATCAATTTTTTTTATCGTTTTGTAAGGTTCTTTAAAAACTTACATAATCAGGAAAAAATGACTGTTCAGGTGGCAAAATGACAGGAAATGTAAAGCGAGCTAGACCAATTGGCCCAAGAGTTCTTTGAATACATGATTATTATGATGCTCAATATCCTTGCAGTAGTAGCATTAAAACATTTTGTTTCTACACGGGAGTATGAATTGCACGTCGCGCTACTTATTACTTTATTAATATCACTACTTCCCTGTGACTCTATCATTTCATAACAGAATGTATTTCGAATGCTCATATTTACTGATTTTGCGTTTGGTTTAAACTGAAAACTGACATCGGGCCATAGATATCAAGTGACGAACTTTAGCCAGGAATATCTGTGCCAATGGTCCAAACTTCAAAATTTTAGATTAGTGACATCGGACTTGCCAAGTTGTACGTAATCATGATTAGTAGTCGTCCCACTGTATTTCTTTAATTTGGAGACCGAAGTTAGATAGATGGAAGACGAGACCAGACATAGAAACATTAGGAGCATAAGGCGCCGATAAACTGTATACGAACTTCTGATGCAAACCGGGAATCACGTTATTTATATTCAAATATTTTCCGCTGTAAGGAATAAGATATGTAACCGGAACGACTCTATTGTTAGAGGGGCAATGATGTACAGGAGCAATCCATTTATGATTTGAAATGCAGAGCTTTATATTTTAAATTAAATAAAATTAAAAATATGATTAAAAATTGTAGTTCGGCATTGTAACGATGTCACAGTAAATAATTGCTCGTATTACGTTGCATTTGTAAGAATGAATACAGATAAAAACGTGAAAAAATTTTATTTCTGCAGACGAGAACAGATTAATCCATTTCATAATTGCTTCTTATGAGAAAATTTGTTTCGGTTTTCGAACAACATTTAGAAAAAGATTATGTTGGAAAACCGAGGTTTGACTTTACCTTAAATAGATATTTCATAACACGCTGAAACTAAGAATAAACAAGAAATACTTGTTTGACCTGAAATCTATAATTATTGCAGGATGCACGGTTTCCTCAATAATTGAATTACGTTCAACTAAGTTTATACACGTCTTTTAAAGAACTCGTAACAGAGAATTTTGAGCAAGAGAAAATCAGAAAACTAACAAAAACTAACATGAAAACTACAATAAAAATCAATTGTAGAATGTATTTTAATCTACACTTTTTAAATTTTCATGTAAATTTTTCTCAGAAAATTCGTACATCGTCGGTGATCAGAAAACGAAAAGGTACAGTACCACCAAGATATCTTGACAATGCAACGATAATATCAAAGCAAGTGTAATCCTACAATGACAAAAGACTATTTTTGTTCACTAATGAGAGAAAAAAGCATGGAATGTATAGGAAAATTAGCATTTGCAGAAAAGTTATCGACAGCAAATTGAGCATAATTGTACTTTAATTAAAAAAACAAGCAAAGAACATAAAAAATATATTGCACGTGCTAAAATTATTATGCTAGCCATATTCGTTAAAAAATCCTTTACAGACCGCTATACATTCACTATAGTACCTTTTCCATAATCTTTTTATTTGCTGATTAGTGTAATAACAATAAAAGTCTTACAAGTTAGATTGCCGAAGACTGACGAATTTCAGAATTATGTTATTTATATACAGTAGAGCGTCGATAAGTGGAACCAATTGGGGACTGGGGTCCTTCCAGTTAATGATTTGTTCCAGTTTCCGACTTTGTACGAAAAAATACATTAACCTGTCCGATGTTCAAATTTTTCTCCTTTGCGTATCGCTTCCTATTTAATTTTTCTCCGTTGCGTGTCGCTTCGCGTTGAATTTTCGTCGATTTTAAGCCTAACGAAAATTTTTATAATAATCATCGAGGCTATCGTATCGTTAAAAATTATTTCTGCATTTTGTACAAACAAAATAAATATATTAAAAAATATAAAAAACATGAAAATTATACTTTAGAAGTAAATTTAGTATCAAAAACATTCGATTCAGCACGACACAGTCCGACTGAAAATCGTTCCACTTACCGACGTTCCACTTATCGACGCTCTACTGTATTTCTTATAGATTTTCGATAGTTTCTTATTTATCATTTCAAATATTACATCGGAAACAATTGAAATGTACAATTCCGGGCTTGAGTTTTTAATGTCCGTATATTTTTCCCATTATAAATCATATCTAAATTAATATGGGTAATAATACTTAGTTATGTAAAATTTCCATTATTAAACTTCCAATTCTATATAAACAAACTGAAAGATGAAGTATTTCAAAATTTAACGCAATAAATGAATTATATAATCAACAATTAAAGTGATAAATCAAACGATATTTTTTAACAATTCGATGTTAACTTCGATTTGCAATTTTGGAACCGTCCTCAAATAAACGATTGTAAATCGTATAATTTGGTTTATTTACAAAGCAATTATTTATTAAAACCAGTAAAGACAATTTCTAATGTTAAGCCTATGGGTATATTTTAATAAAAATATGCGCTTTTATGTCTATTTTTCTATTCGTTGCTGAAAAATGAATGTAGTCTTCATCTTATTTTCTTCTCGATGTCCAGAGAAATAGGTTTAAACAGCAATACTTCTAACTGCCGAAGTTTAATTGGCGAAATTGTTTACCTTAAAAATTGTTGTAGTTAATTATTTATTAGTTTTTTAGTACGGAACAACAATTACTACAAAAACAGTGACATTACATTTTTGTATTTTTAAATACTAATTCCTGATGAAACCAGCCACAATAACAACAATATCGGTATTAAAATGTTTAAATAGATTTACGATATTTGTTCTGTTTTCGAAAACATGACAAGGAAACAATTATCGTAAAGTATATAAAGCAGAAATAAGTCACGTGTACAATATAAATTATATCATCGGGGATGAAGATTTCGGCCATTCTTTGTTGGTAAGTTCGATTTTGGTGTAAAGACCATACTTTTAATTCTTATTTTATTCTTTTTAAATTTAATAATTTTTAGTTATACTTAACTGGATACCTAACGTATTATTAAAAACAAACGTTTGTTGAAAATCTTTATATTAAGCGTAAAAAGTACATTAGTAACTGTGATAAAACTGTCATTCAACATCTTGCATGAATAAATATTATCACTCCAGTTACTCAGAAAGGTTGCGGGAAAGATAAACAACACAAATCTAGCCCTTAATATCTTGCTGACATTTCTATGCGAGATGCGTAGAAATGTCAGCAATGTCGGTTTCTGTGTTAGTACTTCTCTCATAATGATGAGTTTGATCTTTATGAGGCTCTCAGGTATTACGATTTGTTTTGACGACAGATTTCTTTGTCCATTACTCTTTTGCACGTACTGTTTTTACACAAGATCCTCCTCTCTATGATTTTCACATTGTGAAATTAGACTAAAACAAACTTACATCTTCTTTTGTATGATAGTTCCTTCTCATGTCGTATTTTCACACAATGTTTTAGTTTTTTTTTCATTGTCAATTTACACCAGTTTCGAAAAAATCTTATTCTACGCGTAGTAATGCAATGCCGATGATACTTCAGTATTACGTAGGTCTGAACTCGATAGATGCCCAATTGATCTTCTACACTGTTATTTTACGTATCTTTGATATACATTTCTTTCTTGCAAAATTACGTAAAACATCTGCTCGAGCTTATGCAATATTTGTAACCTCATTGATGTTATTCTTGGAAAACATTTTGCGGATACAGAAATTTATTCACTTGATTGAAACGTTTATTTTTTTCAGGAATTCCACCTGTTTACTTTTCCTCATGCCTAATAAAATCACATTTTCTTTTACTAAAATTCACGTTCAATATTTTTCTAGAATACATCGTATTGAATTGTTTCTTCGACTGGTAAGGTATATTTTATTTTTGTTTCTAGCGTAATCCTGATTTTTCCTCTGTGCTTGTCTACTCTGCTACAAGTGGCAAAAATACTGGATAATGTAAATTCAGGTAACTTTGTATTCGTACTATCGAATTAAGTAAGGATTTGCAAATTTTTCCGAGGAAAAGTTTAACAATCCGATATTTTATAACTTTTATGTGTAGAAATATATTAAAAAAGAAGGTTCTTGTTTTACTTTAGTAATTTCTTCACTTTCATTATTAGATGAGATTTTTATAACAAACATCAAGGTTCAAACATACTATGAATAGCATGAGTGGAAGATAATATTCTGACCAACAAGTTTCTGGATAAGACTTTATTAACCTGCTCTTCAAATAGAATGATAATTGTATTGCATATCTTACTTTGTACGACAAAAGTGAATGTTATTGTGCCCCGAACAATTCTGTTGAGAAAACATACATAAATAATTGTTTTTATGCAGTGTATATTTAGCACTTACAACCAGTATATGAGTAAACACCGAAAATAGTACAAAAACATCGCCCATTATCACCAATTTAAGAAATTCGTTTAGAAATGGAACTCTCCAACATTATCTTTTAAATAAAATTTCTGTGCAAATAATGGCTGACAATTTTTGCAGAAATGCATACACCGAGGATGATTCGCTGTTATTTACAAACTGAATTTGTCAAAATTCGGTAAAAATATGCAAATCTTCCACTAACTCTAGATAAGGAATGTCATTTGCAAACATCACGAATACAGAACGAAGCCACGACTAAATGGATCACAGTATTCTGAAAAGAGCAAACACCACTCAAGACAACCAACTGTGTTCACGAATCAGAGTATGAAAGCGTTATACACTTTTTTTCAAAAATTCTAAATTGTTACTTCCTATTTTGCATTCAAATATGCACAGTTTTAAAATTCAGAGCATTTGGCTCTCATGAAACAGTGAGTTAGGATTAATGGCGATTAGTCTTTCGAATAGGTCACTTTTTACTATATTTACGCTCGGGCACTTGTGTTTAGCTACAGACGGCTTGGCGCAATTCAGTTCTGCTAGATTTCATCTTTTATAGCATGGACGTTGCCCTTTCGCTTTATGCCTGTTTGGATCTTCTTGATCCGACGTGTTGCAGAGGCTGACAACCGACCTTTCTTGAGACAACCTCGGCTTCCTGCGTAGCTACACGTGAAAGAAGCAATTTGTTTTAACAAGAATCTGTGAATCGTAAACATATAAGTGATGGCTGTCTCTATATACTCAAATATTTTTACCTGGTAATTGTGTATAGAATTTCAGCGAATAAATTGTATTTGTCACCCCTCAGACCAAAAATATCGTATTTCATTTTCGTATACATCGACAAAGTTCATCTGTGATTTAAACTGTTATAATCTGTACATATATATCTATATCTATTATCATTATATAATTACTAACATTTGCACTGTTTTGTTTAATTAATTAGTTTTCTTTCAGTTAATGAAGAGAGAAATATTCAGAAGAGACGTATATCTACAATATGCTTTTTTATTGGTCCCTGTTTTTGTATTCATCCGGGAAAATAGTAATAATGTAAAGGCAATAAGAAACAGATATAAAAATAATAAAACATGATATTATGCTGTTTTGTTTTACATGAATTTATTTCTTGTTGGCGCAATTTGACGAAAAAAAAGGAAAGTAATCAAGCAAATGACATTCAAACATTACTTTGTACGAACGAAGAATGATTGGCTTCATTTATTAAGCTGCATGACAAAGAACTTTGAAAAGAAATTAAAATAAAATTGCTTTATTAATGAAAAAGTTTGTTATTACTGTTCCAGCTGTTACTGTTATACAGGGTAGGCCAACGAAAACGAAACGGCACAGTTATCGTGTTCGTCCAAGCAGATCTCTCGGACAGGTCGATTTTATTCTCAATAGGGGACATTTAAAAACTCGTTTATTTTTTATTAACTAAACAAACATTTATTTCAAATAAAGTAACAAACATTAGAAAAATTCAATAAATGTTCGAATTAAGCACCACTAGCCTCCATAAAATAATACAAATTTTCCTCAAAACGGATTCGAAAAGTTTCGGGTGTTATTTGACAACATTCTTCTATAATTCTTTGTCGTAACTTCTTCAAAAAATCCTCGTTCAGTTGCATAGATCTTACTTTTTAAATGTCCCCAAAGAAAAAGAATCAAGAGGACTAAGATCTGGGGATCCAGCCGGCCATTCTAAAGAACCTCTAAGATCCAATGCCGAGAAAAAGCCGTGTTCAAAAACTCTAACTGGTCTTGCATAATGCGGGTGGGGGGAGATCCACCTTGTTGAAAAGAAGGCGGTCTTCTAAGTATCGGTCTTCGTGTTCGACGATATCAACAAGTAATGGATGTAGTACAGTACAACATTTTCAAGTAAATCTAACTTTTTCCCGTTTGATTACCATACAGGAAAATGGGGCCAAGTAGTCGATCTCCAAAGATTCCGGCCTACACATTTATCTTTTGTGGAGTTTGGCTATGAACTTCATGTCATATGCTTGGGTTATTTAATGCTGGTCACAGCCTCCAGCTTTCTTGTACTTAAAGTTGGGTCCGCAGCAACTTGCTTCAAAATTCCAGTCTCTGTCGCTTCGTTTCTTACTAGACGTTCACGTCCGGCGTCGCGTCTTTTGTTAGCCACAGAACCCGTTAACCGAAACCTTTGAACTAACTCCAGAACGTATTTTGCGTTACAATGTTCGTTTTGATAGCGTTGATTAAATAAATTTGCAGTAAGATGAGCATTCTCGCCATTTCTGAAATGATGACTTACTATTTCCACCCTTTCAGCAATTGTGTAAATCATAACGATTATTTTGTACAAATTTCACACTAAACAAATAATAATCTTAAATTCTGATTGAATCACTAAGTGCTCAAGCTTAATGTGAACACTGCAAAAAAAACATCCGCAAACAGATAACACATTATCAGGACTTAATTTTATGATCAATTTTTTTACTTTGCATATGCGGTCTAGCTTAAAAGGTATTTTTTTAATGTTTGTTAGTAGTTTGTGTTACTTTTTATCGAAATAAATGTTTGTTTAGTTAATAAAAAATAAATGAGGTTTCAAACTTTTTTGTTGTCTGTTGTATTCAGAATCTCAAAATCTTTATTGCAAAAGATGCCCCCTTTGAAAATAAAATCGACCTGTTCGAGCGATTTGCTTGGACCAACACGATGACTTTGCCGTTTCGTTTTCGTTTTCGTTGGCCCATCCTGTATGTTATAGAATGAAACTTAGCTTCTTGTACAGTGTGCGACAGGAATTATTTTCTATTAGGAGGCTTTATTTATTAAAACAAACTAAAATTTTGTAGTAAATCCACTTTAAAACTTCCAAGAATTCGTGTGTAACGCCTGAGAAGTTTAAACTTATAACGTGTCACCATGATGATACTTATTGATCTTCTTTTTGCTACGTCATTAAGTGAATGTTTATGTGTTGTTGGTTACGCCTTCGATAGTGTTTTCTCCATCTGCAACTCATCTGATGCTATACGTCTTTACCTTTGAAATCGTTTTATGTGTCTTCTAATTCGAAGGTTTATCTATATTCTTGTGTTCTTGTTGAGGTATTAACAAATTCCTCATCTTATCGTCATTTCACTGGACATGGATGGAAGTTATTTTAAAAAACCAAATGATCTAGTTTTTGAGGTTAAATTTGCCAAATGTTTTTATATTGTAAATTGTTGTTACTGTGTCACATTATTTATCGTATTTCGATTACTAAACGACAATTACTACACAGGAACTGACATTACTTTACTTTTTCTTAGCAGATGTTGAAACCAGACTCAATAATGACAATAAAAGTTTATTTGCTGTAGTGCATGAATTTCAGAATTATAATATTTATTAATTTATTTATTTTCTGAGAGATTTATGATGTTTTCATTCTCATTTTCGAAAATATTACGTGAATACAACTATCGTAAATATATAAAGCGGAAGTTCATCGGATCTGATAAACACGAGACAAACTATAGGAATCCAGGATGAAGATTTCTGCCATTTGCTGCTGGTAAGTTGCACCAAACTTTAAAAAATAGTAAATTTCCAAAATATGTTTTTATTTTTAACATGTAATGTAGATAATTCTAAATTAACATGTATGATGCTCTCTTATAAATATCCGAAAGTTCATTGAAATAGTATAACGTAGCAGCTTCTACCGTGAAAATGATATTTTGTAATAAAAAATACAACAAATTCGAGTGTATTAGTAAATATTCATGAGTTTTGTAAGTTTTAGTATTACACATAAATGACACTTCATTTATACATGTGTGAGATGCGTGATTTAATAGATTAATTAATTTAGAATATTATAAATAAATATTTTATTTTTTCAAATGATTTCATACGAAAGGATGTAACATCCGTTGCTTTTAGAGAAAAAGGCAAGTCGGCATCCTTTTTCACACTCCTTATCTCCAAAGCTAGGCGTGCACATGTCAGTTTATCCCTTTTCGGATATTCTCCGGACATCCCGTTGGCGTACGGAAATTTCTATTTAATTCGTGAGGCGTGTTTTAATATAAAGAACCATTTCTTGAGATCGGGAAATTCGACTAAGATCCTTCAGAGAGAAAAGTTGCATTTCGTACGATTTTCCATAGAGCAGAGGCTCCAGTAGTTCTCCACATAGCAGTTATAAGAAACTTGACTGCATAGGAAAGTTTTTTCAATACTATTTTAAATTGGTGCGCTAAATTAAAACAAATTACTTGTTGTTGACTATTGAGAATGTAATATTTTCATTTAATACGAATGCATATTTTTAATATAACTTTTTAAATTATTATATTTTCTTTCGGTCAGTGAAGTGAGAAATATTCAGAAGAGGTGTGTATATTCAATATGCGATCCTGCGCTTGGCATCTGTCGCTGTCCATGGAATCTGTAACAATGTACAGGCAATAATTACGGATATAAAGACAATAAAACTTGATATTATGCTGTTTGTTTTACGTGAATTTATTTCTTTTTACACAGTTTACAAATAAACAGTACTGGGATTTATTCGGTAAGGCGCTAAGTGATGAAGTCAATGACATTGGAACATCAATTTGTAGGAACGAAGAATATAATTGGTATAATATAAAGAATATAATCAACGAGAACGAATAAAGGTATCTGATAGAAAACTTGCCAAGTGTCTTTGAAGAAAAAACACACAACATTAGTGTTTATCAAGTCTAAATATAATTGGCTTGATTTATTACGCTGCGTGACAAGAAACCCCGAAAACAAATTGAAATAAAATTGCTTTATTAATGAAAAAGTTTGGTTGTTACTGTTCCAGCCGTTGTATATAACAGAGGTAATCGGTCCAAAATGATCTTTAAAGATTTTTTGGACTGTCATCCCTACTCTCAAAATTAAGCTTTTCGCCATTTTATAGTAATTGATTACATAGAAAGTTATTTAATAAAATATCATAAGAGATGGCGCTACTTGCAGTTTTAAATGTGTTGAAGGGAAAGTTAAGCAACTCGTTGCCGAA
Source organism: Centruroides vittatus (assembly GCF_030686945.1). NCBI lineage: Eukaryota > Metazoa > Arthropoda > Arachnida > Scorpiones > Buthidae > Centruroides > Centruroides vittatus. The sequence goes on along the minus strand of NW_027122431.1, from coordinate 19,794 downwards.
TTTATGCTTTTCCTCTGTAATATATAACAGAGGGAAAGTATGACGATGAGTCCAATAACGACACCTCAAGAATTTTACATTTTTATACTTTGTACACTTTAAAACGTCGAGAAATTCAAGAAAATTCGGGAGTATTTTCTGCATGTATACACGAGAGTGTCTATATGTGTGTGAGAACGATTTTGTTTACGCGGATTGACATTTAATAACTACTGTGCGTGTCAAAAAGCTGTGAAATTTCGCAGAAAGGTTTGATTATTATGGGGTTTGATGCTGTTAAATGTTGGTAATTCAAGATTAAGAGGCTGGGGAGATACTAGTAGTCGTATGTATCTCCAGTAGAGTCGAACTTTTTTTTACTCGTTATTAGCACTTAGGAAAATATTAAAAATATTTTTACAAGTCATGGGCAATAACTATCTAAAATGTAGAAAAATATATATTATTCAGTTTAGAAACTTTTGCAGTATTTAACACGAGTTTTTCATTTATAAAACAGCATAATTCTTGCATACTTGTTTGGAATCGGCTAGAATTTATATAAAACAAGAATGAAAATTATAATTTTCGTCCTTTTACCAGCAGAAAATGGCCGATAACTTTATCTTCGGATCAATATAAGGCGTATTGTTTCTCAGATCAGATTCATTTCTATTACATATACTTTTCAGTGTTTGTTTTCGACGCGACGTTTTCGAAAATAGCAAAGAAAGTATCCTAAATCTATCAGAATTATCGATATAAATCAAAAATTCGCGCATATTCAGCATTTCAACAATCATATTATTGTTGTTGTTACGTCTGGTTATTAACAGAAAATACTACATAAGCAGAAAACGAAAAATTATTGTCACTTCTTATACAAAAGTTTGTTTACTATATTCACTAATACAGATTCGTTTTGAGGTATTATATTACAAGATATAGTTTACATATAGATTACATAGCAACATAAGGAAAGTAAAACGGCGATAAGCATTTTTTAGGTCACATTTCAATTATTAAACGGCAAATATCTTAATTTTCACAGTATGGGATGAGTTTTATAAAAAAAAATAAACGCTAATAACGAGTAAAATTACCATTATCTCTGATCTTACTCGAAATTGGACACACGACTGCTCAATATTTCTCCACCCCATCGACCTTTAATCACCAAAATTTACCAGCATCAATCCTCTTAAGACACAAACCTTCCTGCAAACTTTCAGACATTTTTAACTAAAAACAGAAGAATTATTAAGCTTCAAAGTATATGAAAAAAATCGTGCCTTCCATGCACACAATAACATCCCCCAATAACAATGAAATATTATGGTCAATAAATATTAAATGTTACTGTAATAAACACCGACATATATTTTTTCTAATAATATCCTGCATAGTGGAACCCCGTTTATCCGGATTATAAAACGTATTCCTAAAAAAACATATGGACACTTGTAAACGTAAAAATATGAAAAACTACTAAGTACATCCCTGCTTGATTGTAATTACTGATACACATGTACTGTATTTGCATACTTAAACGGTAAGCGTGAACAAACTTATACTAGAAGTATATACGACCCCCATATAATCATCACACAGCACAAGTATACCTGAACCATGCCTGTACGTATCCTATCGTCAACTGACAAATACTACTTTCTAATTTTAGTAACTATTAAAGGAAGGAAAATGTATACTCGTGATCGGCGTAATTACTTGCAAATGATTGAAAAAACTTTGATGGAAAAAGAAACTGAAATTTACAAACCTAGCCTGAAGTACACTGGTTCCAACAGTGAGAGATACTTCCTTCTGTAGACGTTGAAAAAGTGTAGAGGGTACTGGACCAATCGATTACCACAGGCGAAGAATAGTATCACTGACACCCTTTCCCAACTTATTAAAACAATCTATTGTTATATTAGAAAACTCATACAGTAGAAATCTTCAAAATAATAATTAAATTATTAGTATTATTATTTATTAAATATAAATGCTTTCGAATAATAATTAATTAGTAAATATTTCTTAATTCCCAACCACATTGGTGTTTCTACTCACATAACTCGAGACTAGGAATTAGAGTGGTACGAAGACTTCCTTCTATTAAGCCACTAAACGTGATCTGTATAAATTAACTTTCAGTTTCTAAATGACTGCTGCATGTATATAAAAATATTGAATAATTTACAGTATTAATATTACATTATATACTATATTATTATATTTGGTAGAAATGTTATCTTTAAGAGATTAGAATTATTATACAATGGTATGTGTGGTTATGCCTAAATATAGCATTTATTCCTAAAAAAAAAATATTAAAACGAAATTATAAAAATGTTGGGCAGATTTTTATTTTTATAATTATAATTTAAATTATGTCTAATGTAGAACCATGCTACACACCCGCAATAAAATATAGAACACAATTTTAAAGTTTAGAATAATGGAATATTATCATACACTTCAGAGAATAATACTTAATATAACCTACTTTTTATATAATTACACAAATCACGTTATATCCGAGCAAAATTGCCCAACAGTCACTTAATTAAGGTATATGTTTTACACTTGTAACTTCTATAAAATCACTGAACACTGCTCCTGTGTTTGCAACCGACCAATGAGTTTATCACGTGTTTTCTTCAGGCATCTCACAAACAGGGACCAGTTTCTTATGAAAAGTCTACTCGTGTGTCACTTCAGCCATATGTTCTGTTGCCTACAATCTTATTCATTTTCTCTTCTGTATTGAATAAATGTGTACTTTTGTATGTTGCGAACCTACGACATTTATTCAGATACAGCAGAATTGATATATTCGTTTGACATTGTGACGTAGGAAAATGAAAACACAGGCTTGTCTGATTCACCTCCAGATTTTTTGAAAATGTTAATTTTGTTTCCGTAACGGATATAAGCGATTATCGCAGTTATCAATAATACTAAGAATACAGAACTTACAATGATCACGACAATCTGCCATGCAAGAAAGGTGTCTTTCGCACTTACGCATATATCAGAAGAAACAATTTGAGTAAATGAAAAAGTATCAGAAGCTATGAGACAAGAAACATTCTCAAAATCTATTATTTTTTTCCCGTTCCTAACGAGCCATTCTTTTGTAAACAGCAAGTCACAGCCACAAGTCCAGTTGTTGCCTGCCAGAAAAATCTTGAAATCATTAGAATTATCGATGTGTTTTATCAATAATGGAGGCATGTGAGATAAACTATTTCCTGCCAAATCTAGTGAAATAATATTTGGAGGAAAATTTGTCAAATATTTTAAAAAATTGTGATTCAAATACACGTGAGTGACATTCTTCCATGTTGGTGACTCGAAGCCATAGATAATGCTAATGTTATTAAAGCTTAAATCTACTATTGTAGAACCTTCAATAAGGACTTCTGGTATGGCGTTTAAGTGTTTACCGGAACAGTTTATTACTATTCCTTCGTAGTCCAAGAAGCATTCGCAGTCAACGGGGCATTTTTCTTTAATTGAACACGTGTACCACACAGGAAAAAGTGTTCTGTTATCTCCAAAACATGTTAAATTTTCAACATTTGGGAACATCTTCAACGACATCTCCTCGTTATTCATCAGAATGTGTACAAATTGGCGAAGTTCGCAATCACACGTGATATTGTTATCTCGTATATCATACAGAGGGCTGTTCGGCCCGTATTTATGTGTATCCAAATAAATAGTCCTTATACCATTTTGCGATAAGTTAATTTTCAGAGTGTTTCGAGTAAAAACTGGCAATGTCACTGACTCCAGTTTGTTTTGTGATAAATCTACGAAATCGAAACTGTACTTTGACCAGTTTAGGTGAGGCCAAAATTGAAGGCCCGTGTTTTTGAGTATTAACTGATTTACATTTGTGACGATACCAAGACAATGTTCAGAAGTAACAGCATTCAAGTTGTTGAAAGACAAGTCAAGTGTCTGTAAATTCACAAAAGGATGGAATACGTTACCAGGAACACAAGTGATGAAGTTATGTGATAAATCCAAACGCTGAAGCGATGATAATTTGTAAAATATATTACTAGAAATATTTGTCAAGCCATTTCTGGATAGCTCTAGCACTTCCAATTCAGGAAGATCGTGGAAGAAAGTTGCAGGAAGCCTTGTTATACTATTTCCTCCAACATAAAAGGATTTAAGATTTTTGTTATTTTTAAATAAATTTGAAGGTAGCTCTTGTAGTTTATTCTTCTGTAGGATAACTGATGTTAAATTTCTTGCATCGGAAAATAAATCTTCCTCGAGGGAAGTTAATGAACAGTCGAGAGCGTTGAAGAATTTTAACTCGTGTAGTCCCTGGAAAATTCCAGAAGGTATTCGTCTTATATTGTTATGGCATATGCAAAAGTAATTCATTTTTGGACAGAAAGCAAATAAATTTGCCGGAAGTTGAGTTAATTTATTCTTATCCAAGTAAAGACCTTTCAGATTTGGAGTGTGACGTAAGAGAAGTTTAGGTAAGAAGACAATTTGGTTACCTGTCAGATCCAAGTACTGCAAGTTAGAAAGATTTCGAAACTGTGAAGGTAAAAGCTGAGAAATTAAATTATAACTTAAGTCAAGACTTTTCAGATTATAAACGCCTCGAAATAGGTTTCCAGGTAAACGTTCCAGGACACCGTTCCTCATACTTAACGCAGCAAGATTTGTTAAGTGTTGAAAAGGTGTTTGCAAGAAACTTGTGAAGTTATGATCCGCGATGTCTACAGATACTAAAGAGGGAAGATTTTCGAACGTAATATTTAATAAATCAGTTCTTAGACCGGTAAGTTTTATCACTTTTACCGAAGGAATATTCCTAAATATTGCACTATCGAAATTTCTTACGTTGGTGGTGTAGACAATGTATACGTCATAGACTTCAACACCCGAAACGAATTGACTTACGTCGAAATCTGACAAATAGCAATCCTTAATATCCACGTACCTCATATTTTTCGCTTCCAGACAGTGTACTAATGTACGGTCGATCGGTTCGTTTGCACAGTTTAACAATAAAAATTTGTTAATGATTTGAGCGGTGGACATTGCCTCTGTTCTATAACATCTTGCATCTACATCCACGTGGTTGTTGGGAAAATTACACGAATATTTATTCCATTTCTTCAAAAATTCTTCACACGTGTAGACAACTGCGAACAATAAACCCATAATAGGTAGAAATTTCATCCTGCACATGTAGCTTGTGTCGAAGTAGCTTCACGAACAGGAGTGTTAAAAACGAAAGCAAAATCAACATCACTTCCTCGCTTACGAGTAAAGACGATAAAGTTGTTGCATCACACTTAATGACTCATTAATTAGAATTAATTACTCATTTTCTTTCCTGATAGAACAGTAAACGGTGTAATTTGGTTAAATTTCTTAAATAAGTAATTATTAATTCATAATTTGCTCATATATGACGTAAATTTGCGTTAAGCAGTTTAAATTTATGTGTCGAGTAAGGCAGACTTTAAATGTTCGAATACGAAAGAAGGGTTTAGAAAATCTGAATTCGAATCCACGCTTCACGTACAATATTTAAATTCAATCCCGTATTTTTGAAGTTTTTATAGAGATTTTAGAAAGTCTTCACACTTATAAAATCAAATCCGAATGTATCTAAAGAAAATTCCATTACCGGGAGTAATGATTTCGTAAGTATTTCGTATTGAAACACAACATATATTTATAATGTACTCAGAACAATATAGAATGGGATTAAACAAAATAATTTCTTCTCAGTATAAAACACAGTAAGGAATTAATATAAAGAGTTTTATATAAAAATATGACAATAAAGTGATTAAAAACGTATTTTACTTATTCAGGATGTTTTATTTGTTTCTATTGTTTCTGAAAAAGAACAAAACGCAATATTAACATCTGTTAGGATTTTGTTATATTCGAAGCAGTTTTGTTAATTATCTAAGTACTTCCGTGCAAATAACTTTATATGTAGTTATAAATTACAGGCAGAATAATATTAAATCTTAGAATTTAACCGTATTACTTTCACTTTTCAAATTTCCACTTTTATCTTCCTTTATCGCAATCTTCTTCCTTTAACACTTAAAGCTGTTAAAACGTAACGGCGCAAGCAATAGAAATCAAACTTTTACTTTTCGTTGTATACAAAACAATCCAATTTAACTCAATTATAAATTATTATTCTTAATTATTTCCTCCGTATCACCCGTTCCTCTTTTCCGTATACTTCTTATTTCTCTTTATCTTCTATATCACTCTACCGTACTTGATGTTTTTACCTATTATTTTTCATGTGTTATTTTTTCTGTTAACGTAGAAGCATTAAGAAGTAATCGACATTAATAAGTACCACATTTACTTTAATACTGCACGCATTAGTTTAATAAAAATTAAAACTTAAGCAATATAAATTACATTTTTAATTCTTTGTTCCTGCATAATATTCATTACTACATTCGCAACGTTTTTGACAAAATTTCGCGGGTAAACAGTTAATTTAATTTTTTAAGGTTTAATTATTTATAATTTAACCCGGCATTATTCTATAATAATTTTCAATCGATTTGTTTTTTTTAAAATGAATTTTAATTTGCAGATATAATGTATAAAAGGAAAAAAAAAGTATAATATGTAAAGCCAACTGATTTATTTCATTTACATTTAGCTAGAATTTGCACTTAATTTTTATCGCTATACTGATTTTAACTTGTTTGATAAAATTTCCGCTTCCTGCAACTGCTTATCAATTGAAAATATTGTTTTATTTTATTTTATATTAATTTTTATAATATGTAAATAAAAAAAATATAAAGTTAATATATAATTTTTTTAACAGATTGATTAGAAAAGTTAACGTAACAATTAAAAAATTCTGAATCAGATTTGACTTCTGAGAGCACTTTCTATCAGAAGCCAGCTCATATTTACAACAGGTGAAAAACTCTATACATCCCCATACTTTGAGAAACAAACCTACCACCAATTGCCAGTGTTTATTGAAATTGTGGCTTAGTGGATAAACCACAAAAACCACTAAGCCACAACTTGATTTTATCGTCTTTATCTCTTCTTAATAGACTATAATATAGTCAAAATTGTTTATATGACGAAATATTTTCGGAAATGACTGAAGTACATTATTCCATTGATTAATGTCATTATCTTCATGAAAATATTTTATTTAAACGGAATATTTTCAAGAGTTTTCTTTATTAGTAAAATAATATTGTGAAATTCGAACTTTTATCCGTTTTCCTAAATCATTTTCACTAATGACTAGAAAAACGAACAACGGAATTCGTGGAAATTTTTATAGCCCTTCGTTTTAAAAAGCAACCGTTCCCACGCGATAACGGCGTCAAATTTACAATTAACGCCTGCATTCGTCATTTGTTTTACGACAATTCTTACATCTAAATAATCGGTCCCGTGATGCATTTATCCACCGAATAGCTATAAAAGCGCTTCCTTTCCCCCTCCGGAGAGTCGCTGATCGTCAATCAATCGAACACATACATTGCATCGGAATATTCACCATCGTAGTCGCAAATTTTGACCTAGTGCAACCTGTGGATATTTAGTGCTTCAACTTAGGACAACTTCGGACATTCTTTTTCAGAAACACTTTTCAGCCTCCGAAATCTTCCAAGATGTATATTACTTGATTACTGTAAACTCTCTCACGGCCCCCTACGCGTATTTGAGAGCTAGATACATCGGTAGGAAGCTATCGTAGTAAGAACTGTAATTGTCTATTTGTTAATTCAATAAAATCTTGTTTCATTGTTTAAAGATGTCTGTACTTGACTGTCGCTTACACCTTATGTCGGCTCCACTGACCTTCCTCCACTCGCGTAACTGATACAACGAAACCTTGCCATCCTTGACAAGTGAGTATGTCATCGACCTGTTACTGGAAGGGCGGTACTCACATTATCGTGTTAAAATGTAAGAAGAAAACTCTCTATTTACATTTCCGGCTGTTATATATAACAAAAAAAAAAACTATGGCGATTGGGCAAAAATACCTTCCCCAAATTTTTAAATTTTTAAACTCAGGGGGCCGTGAAACATCTAGAAATACAAGAAAAGGATTTTTTTCCTGTATGGGTAGATGTAGTGTGTTAGGGAAACACGGTTTTCTTCGCCGTCTTTTTGACTATGATGGCGATTTTACTTGTTATTAGCACTTAGAATTTTTTATAAAACCCATCTCTGTCCCTATAATCGAGCTATTTGTCATTTTATAATACTCAATACTATAATAATAATTTTGTTAATGTAACCTTTCGTTCCAAAATGGCGGCTCGTCTCTGATTCCAGCAAATAGAAGAAAGGAAACAGTGGGGACGCACGTTCTAACCTAATCTAACCTATTTTAACAAATTACCATAATTATTACCAATAAAATTATTAGAATATATTAGATTAGGTTAGAATGTGCGTTTCCACTGTTTCCTTCCTTCTATTTGATGGAACTATACGTAACACTAATCTAAATTTCTTTAATTAAATATCGTAACAAATAGCGGCACCAAAATGTTTATAGAAAAGAAAGCAACTCGTTGCTGCATTTTTTTATACAGCACCATTCAATCTAAAGAGTCTATATATTGTAAGAGTTTAATTTTATTGCTTATTATTGTTATATATGTTGTACAGTACATTCGTATTTATGTAAACCCCTTAAAAAATTGGAATGTGAACTAAAAATTGTTTATCGAAGTTGCACTTTTCTTATGTTACTATATAATCTATATGTGAACAATATCTTGTTATATAATATTATAAACATCTATACTAGTGAATATAGATTGGTAAACAGAGACTTTTATGGAAGAAGTGACAACAGTGGCGTGTCGTGACATTTGACGATAAGGAAGCTGTGTTTCTGTAAGAAGCCGACTTCCAGGGGCAATCAGTTAATTGCGCGTCAGTGATGGCCTAGGGTCCATTCGTACGTGCGTGGTGGCGGAACAGAAAGACGACAAGTATCTGATAAAAGCCGTTTATTATAACATAAAATAAACATACACTGTGCACAAAATAGTTTCCTTTAGGACATTCTGGGCGTCGATGTGGTTCTTCGATGGTCGATCGAAGGTGGCCCCGGGACAGTGGCGTTGACAAGTCTGTAGGGCACGGGGAGACTTCCTGTGTTGCAGTCGGGGACACGGGCTAAATCCGAAGTGGCACGGGTTACAGGTTGGCACAATAGACGAGATTTTTTTTTTTTTTTTTTTTTTTGCGCGTTGACACACGGCGTTTTGGTTATTCGGAACGTTAACCGAGTGCCACAGTCTTTAATGTCGCCTTACCTATTCTTGCCGGAAAGCCACCTATCCTTCAACAAATCCAATACTGCACGGGAAGGTTTCTTCTCTCCCGTGGTAAGTGCATTAACATTTCAGATACCACATTTGATGCGTCCTGCTATGAGACAAACAGTTCTTTTGCGGACTTGCCCCATCCTGCTCTCAGAAGAGGCCTTGGATCCCGGGACTGTTCGACTACAATTGAAGTCTATACTGACGGGTCTAAGACCAATCAGGGTACCGCTTGTGCATTTGTGGTTTATGTATGTAACAATGAAATTCACCATGACACCTTCCTCTTACACCCAGAGTGCTCAGTGTTCCAAGCCGAAGTGTTTGCTGTTTACAAAGCCATCGAATTCTGTAACACAAAGTTTAATAATTGTAATATCTCTATTCTTTCGGATAGCAAGGCTACTGTCCAAGTTCTAACTAATAAGGATACCACTCACCCCATTGCAAGAGAGACTTTGTCTTCTGCCAACCAGTCTAGTAACAAATTTTACATCAAATGGATCAAAGGGCACTGTGGCACTCCGGGCAACGAACGTGCAGACATGCTTGCTCGTACAACAACCATGCTCACGGACATCATTCCGGCATACAATCAACTCCCGGTTTCAAGACTAAAAGAACTCCTGTGGCATCAGACTGTTGCCAGATGGCAAGAAGAATGGGAGCGAACTCCGGAATCGCACATCACTCGACAATTTTTCCCAGACGTCGAAAGACGGCTCAAGTGGAAGTGGCTTCACCCTGAACACCGCAGTTCTCAACTGCTTACAGAGCACGGAAAATTTAACGTCTACCTGTATAGGTTTCGGCATAGTGACACTGACTGTTGTCCTATCTGTGGGGTGCGTGACGGGGTTAAACATTATCTGTTATCGTGCCCGATATTGGAAGATATAAGACGCGAACTCAAGATCTACATAGAAGACAACCTGAGTTGGCCATGTAAGCCAGAACATCTTGTGTCAAGCAAAAAGTACTTTTTTCTTTTTCAAAGAATGGTTAAACTTTACTTCATCAGAACATTAATACACTAATTATTGTTTTACTGTTTTAGCTTTATTGTATCGCCAAAGACCTTTCATGATCTTCTACTAGCCTACTATGTTCTTTTGTGTTGGTTGCTGCACAAATCTGCGCTGTGCCCTCATTCTGGCCTACGTTCTACGGGCGATTCCATCTGTTTTATCTGAGCTCAGGAGCTCCTATATACTTACTGTGAGTAAGTTGCTGCATAAGATCTGTTCAGTGTTTGTCACCTGGTCCTCTGTTTATACGCGGATTCTGTTTAGGCTGTTTTACGGTCATTATAATTGTCAAAAACATTGACTCATTTACTGATATGTTTTTTAGTTAATGTATATTTTCGCGTTTTTGTTTTTTTTTGTTTTTTTATTTTTATTTTTATTTCATTATCATTTACATTGTCAGTTCTATTGCTCAGAATGTAACACTACTGTATTCCATGTCTTTCTACCCCGACTGTGCCTAGCGGTGTCGGGAGAAATAAAGTTTATTTTGTCTGTCTGTCTGTTAATCGAGTGCCAGGTGTCCTGGATTGTCGGAGATTATATCAATCTCAGTTCTTTCTTTCGTCCATTTTGATTGGTCGTTCTTCCTCAATCACGCTTCCCGAGTGGTTGGTCCCTGGTTATTAAACGTAACGAGACTCTTACCTGGAGCGCGAGAAAAGTCAAAATCGAAGACGAATTCGATCTTCCACCGATCGTAGGACGACTTCCTTCCGCGATTTACGGTCTCTGCCTGGCAGTTTGATAAACAATGGATGTCCGATTACAAACGACTTTTACCTATGTTTTTTTAAACTAATAAATTTGTCGGGCTTCCGACGAAAGAAAATCCAATCGCGGACCACCATAAACAATCGCAAAACCTGCCGGTCCATTACTGGGTAAACAGTCCGTGATTTAGAAACAGGTTTACGGAGAAAAACTTCATACTTGCGTACTTCGTACTCGTTCGTATCCTTACCCAATTTGCACAACCCGGCGTTACGCAGTTATTAAAGCTACCGGGCATGGTTAAAAATCAAGAAAGCATGAGCACAATTATTCCAAATATTACAGGCTCTGACAAGTAAAGAATTTTCGGAGTCCTGCCGCAAATACGTATTGATTATCGACAATATGTGAGATATCATAACAAGCAAAAATTTAAAAAACGAATAAGCGAGCTTAAAATTATTAAATACAAATGTATTCTGACAGTTTATGAGTTAATTATACTTTCTATTTGCAAAATTTTCGTATAGACGTATTACAATTAAACATATAATCCTTATTGATTGACGTATTTCAGTTCAGCACTTGATTTAGTACTAATTCCATAAACGAATGGCAACGTTAAATCGAAGTTTGACTGTATATTGTATATATTTATATTCCCGAGTGCCACAAATGCACCATACTTCCCTGATTTCATTTTTTAAAGATTCGCTATACAGCAAATCTGTGGCACTTAAAAAGTACACCTTAAAGGCATTTTAAATTAAAATAATATCCAATTTTTAAAAGTATACAATTAATAAATTAATTAATAAAAACTTAAATTGTTTTCGGTCGTACAAATTGAAATCTTTAATACTTCAATAAGCAAAATTCATGTTTAATTTTTTTTTTAATTTTGTTTCTAAATTATTAAACCTCACCATTCCATTATTGACGATTACACTTGACTAATGAGAACAAATAAATAAATATCAATTTATGAGTTAAACGTATTCAAATTTATAAAAATATTTTTCATTTTGAAAATAATAACAAAAATTAAATTAATTTATTTCCTATTATTTGATTTTATTAATATATTAAATTTATACTGAAACTGCTTACACCACTACTGAAATAGGTACTACTCGACTGTCTCTTCTAAAATGTAGATTTATAATATATTTTATATTAATTTATATATGCAAAAATGAATAATATTATAACAAATGTAACTCGAAACTATTGTAAAATATTGCTGATATATCTATTTTAATTTAAACTGCTATTAAACCAATTAGCCTATATACCAGTGGTGGCAAAAGAATAAAAATATATTTTATTCTTTTTGAAATCATAGCGATACGCCAAAGATTCAAATTTCAAATTTCGTTACGGCAAAATAGAATCCACTAATTGAAAAATATTGCTTTAAGAAACTATTTTTGAATGTAAATGTCAAAACGTATCGACAATATTTGAGATAACGTGGAGTAACAATTCGAAATAATGTTTCATACAAATTATATTTGCACGGACAGTCAAACTGCACTGCGAAGGATCAATGGTAACAACAGACAATGTCACACGACCAATTACATTCGTGAGATTTTAAATACTATCAAAAACTTCAATGTCAGCTTTTCCTGGATTAAGGGTCATAGTGGAATACGAGGAAATGAAGATGCCGATAAAATTGCGAAACAATACTGAGGAAATTATTTTTCCTCATCTTACGTATAAAAACATCAAAACTCTGCTTGAGAATACGGCGTTGCAACTCTGGCAAACCGAATGGAGCGCAGGTGATACAGGAAGAGTCACGTTTGATTTCTTCCCCAACGTGCTGCAGCGGCTTCATATGAAACACTTTAAACTGAACCACATCATAACGCTAACGCTTACTGGCCATATTAAGTTTAAAAAATACCTTCATAGGTTCGGGCACAGTGAGGAAGATAAGTGTGAGTGTGACGGATCTACTGTCCAAGACCGTGCATCATTTCATCTTCCAATGTGAAACATACAACCGGGAACGAAGACGCCTCACTCAAAAGACTCTGTAAAACGGTCACAATTGGCCATGCCCGTTATGGTGTCTTGTGTCCACTAGTGAAGTATTCGGGGAATTTACTACATATATCACTGTGATTAGAGCACTTGAAACGAACTTTAACTGAACTTTAACTGATCGCTGCAATATGGATCTCTGTGAACAGTGTTCTGAATTTCTGTGAACAACGTTTGGCGTTGGGGGTTTATGGCTCCAAGTGAGAGCTGGGTTTTTGTGGTTGTGTCTCACCCCACGCATACGTTCATCGGTAAACGATTTATAGTACTTGTTCGTTTTCTAACGTTATGTTTAACGAGCAGATGAGCCGGCGTTGGATTTATTGTTTTGGGTTACCCGAAGAGTGAAAATGACTAAAATATTTATTAATTTTCAAACTGTGTACTATATGTGCCACCGTTTACTTTCCTTCTTTATTATTTACACCATATACTCACTAAGATTAACTCTGTCCAATTCTCCATTAGAGAGTTGAATTTCCAAAAATCCCTTCTTAGTGTACGTTCTCATGTCGTACTCTAAGTGTGTACCAAATTTCGACTTTTAACTCCTAACCGTTTGGGCTCCGCGCTTGTTATTATCACTATCATTATTATCACCCATCTCGATTATATTATAACATTCGCTGATACGCCGGGCAATTCTTCTTTAGAATAAACTAAATTATAAAAACCGTAACTTATTTCTGGTTAGATTGTATTTTTGTTTCGATGGGAAACACCAAAAAACGTTACAAAAGCGAGTAGCCAGTTCCAAACAATTACACTTTGCAACTACAATCTTATCCTGCTGTAATCCCCCTTAAAGCCGTAACACATACCCACTCTCTCGCTACGTAACATATTTTCGACTCTTTTAATTGCACTAGGAAATAATACACATCACATTATATTGAATTACACATCATTTTATTGAATACACGTTTAATTTCAAGAACTGTGCAATATCTCGCATCATGCAACACTTCAGAACTATAAATTAATTATTCTTTTATAACTGGTCCAGCTTCAAATATTACGCAAGATTTCTATAAATACCCCTTAAACCAGTAACAATTACTTGCATAACAGCACACATATAACCCGTTATGTAATTTATCTGAAATTTCTTATTTATGTTACGTCCCGGACAGGTCCGAGCCGTCATGAAACTCGCGAAAATCAGTTAATTTACAGAAAAATGTTGTTTGTTTTAAAAAGGTTAGTAAAATTTTGGTAATCGGACACCCTTTTGTTAATATTAAAAATACGACACACAGTCGTAAATCGTAAAATGAGTGTCGTCCATTTCCGATTGAAAGATCGAGTTCAGCCTCGAGATTGACTTCTCCCACTCTCCAGGTAGAAGTCCGATTACGCTTAGTGAACAAAAAGAGTGGACGAGGAAGATCAATCAATCGATATGGGCAATAAAAAGACAGAGATTGATATAATCTCTGACAATCAAAGACACAATGCACTGCGATAGTTAAAGTTTACGGTAACCAAGACGACGTGTGTCAACGCGCAAAGAGCAGTCTTCCTCCAGAACACTCTCGAAGTCGCAAAAGCTGTTTTGTGTTTCATCCGCCGCACTAAATTTCAACATCGTCATCACTTATCCACTGACTCCGTAAACGCAGGAATCCTTCTAGTTTGCTCCGGGGCTACGACCGACCACTTAAGAATATCTTAGGACCGGAGATTAGTCGATTCTCAGCAACGAGACGAACTATTGCACATTCAGATTAACTGTTGTAAAACAACTCGAAAATGAAAGCATCGGTTTTCGTAAGACACTTGTCTTTGACACCACCTTCCATTTACTGACGACCTTAGCCTTCCTGACACGGGATTAACAAATTCTCCACTCCAAAAGACGGCAAGCTCACAGTGGTGTCGGAGACTTCAGAGGATGCTTCTAAAGTGTTGCGCGGATTTAAGTCGCCAATCTGCCACGAAGAAAACACGAAATTCTGTTACAACACCGCAACGAACGAAAGTTGCATTTTCATTGTAATATTTGTAGTTTCTTATTTTTTTTTTTTTGTATAACTAAATATATTTTTGCCATTACGTGAATAAAAACATATTCTAAATATCAATATATGTTCTGTCTCAGAGATTATTTCTCAAAACAAAAATGTGCAGAAATGTCAAAAGTACATTATTATTTTTCTTATTCGATCTGTTCAATTACAATAAAGAATGTTATAAACTGCTGACAGATTGATTTAAGTTATCAGCATTTTTATATTTTAAATGAATTTATTAATTCGAATCAAAAAAGGTTTATATTTAACGGCTCTCAACTCAGAAATCTAAATTAACTGTAAGTATTGTTACTTCGTAAATAGCTTCTTGAGAATTTTTTACTTTTGTTTAAAACACCGCTCAGTTGCACCATAGAAGAGAGAGTAGAATAAAGAGCGCTCACCACCTGCAAGAAACAGAAAGAAATTACTTTTAACAAACTAAAAGTAATATTTCGAACTTACCCTGATCAGGAAGTTTCTCTTCATGAAGAAGAAATCGGCGACAGAAATGCCCATTGGCATTCCTTTGAATCTTTTCATAAAACCAATCACCTATGCAAAAAAGTCACTCGTTATTACATTAAAACACGAATGCACCGCAAAATATCAATTGAAGTGTATTTGAGCCCACCTTGAATTTGAATTCTGCTTGTAAATCAGCGGAAAATATTTTACCAATTGAACTGAAATCGTCGTGTATCTGAAATTTTAAGAAACTTTATAAATAGTAAAAACATTTTTTTGTGTCAATAAGCTAACAAGTTAACGCTATGAGTCAATTTTCAGATAATTTACATTCATTTCCAATTAGACATAAATTAACAATTGGCAGATACAAAGTATGGAAAAAATTTCTGCTCAGTTTCTAATGTCAACATTGTTTATCCTGTATCACATCACATGAAAATCATGTGGTTCCTTATGTACGATAATTACTTCTTTAGTCATGCACGCGATCTACATCAGATGACACTAAACAGCAAGGAAATATTGTTTCAAAATATCTCAACAATATCAGATATAACCAGTTTCGTGAGACACAATCGTATTTTATTTCTCGATTATCTTGCCGCTCGGGCATTTGAAAAACGAATTCGGCAATTTTCCGCGAATATTTGCGGCAAATGAACAACTTTCTAAGCGAACAAAATACAACAACCCTTAATAATTAACATTTTTAATAAACACTTCACATTCACAATGCTTGCATGTACGGTTAGTATCTTATTCGATGTAATTTATATTAAGTCATTAACTTCAATTTAGTTGTATATAGTAATTACAATCTCCATTATGTACTTTCTATATAATTTGATAACGCCATTGGTTATAATATTTTATTTTAATTTTTATTTTTATATTTTAATTATTAACATGGCAAAAAAACTTAATTTCGAACGTAGGGATGGCTTTTAGAAACAATTGTAAAGATTAATAACGAGTTAAATTTTTCGTAAGCTACTAGATATACGCACGACTTCCTTTATCTCCCCACTGTCTCGAATATGAACCGCCAAAATTTGATAAACTTATTTTACCAATAATCAATCCGCCCTGAAAACTTTTGAAAATCTTCCATAAAAAGCACAAAAGTATTTAAACAGGGTCAACAAAGTGATGATACTTACACCCCAGAAAAAAACACCCGCTAACATCAAAACATGCAGCAAATACCTTACTTTTTTCGCATTTTTCGAAGTTTAAAGGTATTATTAGTATAAAAATGGGGATCAATTTTTGACCGATCGCCATACTTTTTCTCTGTTATATATAACAGTTGAGAAAGTAAAAATAAAACGACTTCAAAAAGTTAGCTTATAAAATTATACCATAAAAGTAGGATTATTATAATGTAAATATTCACGCATCTGTGTTAGCTTATTTATAGACTACCGATTGTTAGAAACGTAATTAGCACAAACACATAATGACATAATTACATAATAAAAAGAAATGTCAATTTATAAATAACTGTTTTCCTACCACAGAAAGATACATTTTTCCACAAATTCACTAAAATTATTGTTCAAATAAAGTAAATATTAATGCTCACCTTTAACATGGCTTTTGATAGTAACCAGGCTACGAGAATAAGTCCAACAATAAACAGTACAGAAACAATTATAATGATTATTTTAATATTAAAATCCATATGTTCAAAAATAGCTCCGTAGGTAAAGAAACAAGTGATATAAAGGATACTAGTATAAATTAATGGAATCAGCCAGTAAAATGTTTCGTTGAACATTTGATAAACTTCCCATAATTCTGTGTGTTTTTCTAAAATCACTTGTAACCGGTTTGTCAACATGCCCATTCCAATGTTGGTCTCTTTTAATTCTTCCGATAAATTCGCCAACCTCTTCGACATAACAAATATACATAAGCCAAAAACTAGCAGAAGAGATAGAAATTGTCCTACTACATACAGGAAGTACATTGCTCCATTAACAGAACATGTAACCGCTTCGAAATCGCTTCCGTTCTGTTTCCTTATTTCCGAGTAAATCGATATAGACGCCATTAAGTACACTACCAACGAAGCGAAAAAGGCCAGACTTAAATATGCAACTAAAGTCATCTCTATACCGTTTGCAATTTTGAATTCTTCTTCGTAATCATATTTCGAGTAATGCAGATTCAACTTTCTTCTTTTCAAGATGGTAAATTGTAGAGAAACATATGTAGAAAAGAATATAAAAATCATCGAAGCTAGTCTCGAATTCTCTTTATACATCTTCATCACTCGAAAGCAATAATAATCGGGCATTAACACATGTAATATGTATCTGAGAGTATTCAACCAAAGATATGCTTCAACTAAATTCGCATAAACTTTGAAATATTTTGTCGAAGAAGGTTTCTCTTTTTTCTTATTCACTTCTTCCACGGATTGGCACGAATCGAGAAAATCTATTCCGTATGCTTTTACAGCAGAGAAAATAGGACCGAATAAGTATAATGGACAACGCTTCATCTTTTTCCTCGAAACTGTTTGTGAACAATCAAAAATATGCGTACTTTCTACAAACTTTTGGAAATTTCTGATGTTTTTGTGTTTAGATATTATGGTAAGAGAGACCGAATCACTTGATATAAACCAGGTACGTAAGATTATACGTAATTAACCATTTATATAAGACGGAATGATTTACTTGAAACAATCGAAAAGTTATTAAATAATCTTTCGTTAATTGAGTTAATTGTAATGTATTTTTCTTTTCAAATTTTTGTCAAATTCTTTATTATTGTTAGCTAACAAGCCATTACACGTTATGAATTATCCAGAAAAGTCATTATTCTTTATTAATTTTTCAAAGATAATGTCTAAAAGCAAAATATCTGCCTAACAACACTGACTGAATTTAGTTGCATGAACAGTGAAATATGCTTTTATTAAAATAAAAGACAAAATAATTTAACAAAGGAAACAAATTTCTGTTATGTGCAATACTTTTCCACAAAATTTGTTAATATTTATGTTTCGCTTTCTATGATTTATAACGTCTAATTGCAAATTACGTGGCTATATGATTCTTAGTAATTTCGAGCTCGTATGAGCAGATATGTACAGTACTTTTGTGATCTAAACTTGATCTATGACATAGTAAATCTATACAAACACATCTGAAATATGAAAAATTGGACCGAATAAACACTACTCACAATTTAGACAGCAGTCGGAATTTTTCTTTAGGCAGATCGCCCAAGTGTTGCCTCGCAATAACTAAACAAACAAACAAAATGTTTCTTTGATCTTACATCATTGTACACCATGGAAACAGAGGTGGATCGAGGCAATATGAGGAACTTGTAGTGGTATTAGTAACATATGATATAGTCTTTATATTCCAACTTACTCGTCGTGCAAATAAATTGACAGTAAATGTTTGCAGTTTTTGAATTTATTTATTCAACATCACGAAGTACGAACTATTGCACACAAGTGAACGGAAGAATAACTTAATTTTCTTTAGGGAGTCAATATGTGTCGTGCCCGGAGACTCCGTTACACTAAGTGCAGCACAGATTAATTTATTCTTAAAGTTGTTATTATATAGGTGAAAATAATAAATTCATTTAGTTGAAGCGATAGTTTCATCCAGTAACGAAACAATTAAAACGAATTATTCATATAACACTGCGAAATTGGCCGTTCTTTTCACTACCAAGCAGAAAAATTCCTACTGTAATTAACGTTACAAAATACATGAGTATAAAATACAAAGTAATTTTATATTTAGTAATACGTCAATAAATTTTACCCATATTTTTCGTTGTTTGCTAACTCTTAATAATAAAATTCTGTTGTCTACCAATTAAAATTAAATACTTAATTAAAATTCTTTACATTATTACGGTAATTATTCTGGAGAAGTTACTATATTAGTAAATACCAGACGAATTAAAGAATGCAAGTTAATGTAAGTTACATCAGATTTCCTGTAGGAAGAATGAATTAATATTGAATATTATAAAGGAATTTGATGGATGCGGCTCATTAAATGAAAAATTTTAGACTTTCCGTCGCTTCCTGAATACTTGAGTATTCATTAAAATTAATTAGTCCTTGAAAACTGAAGTAAAAATTATTCTAAAAGACACACGAAATTTATAAATTATGCATGGATTTTTGAGTTATTTGAAATT